>NW_016827507.1:1035052-1048572 GCF_001698545.2 Rhinopithecus bieti
CATATATATATATATATATATGCACCCAACACCAGAGTACCCAAATTTATAAAATAAATACTACATGACCTGAGAAAATAGACAGCCATACAATAATAGTGGGGGACTTCAACACTCCACTGACAGCACTAGACAGATCAACAAAGCAGAAAACTAACAAAGAAACTCTGGACTTAAACTGTACTTTTGACCAAATGTACTTCATAGATATATCTACAGAACATTCTATGCCAAAACTGCAGAATATATCTTTTTCCTATCTGTACCTAGAACATTCTCTGAAATTATTCATATGATCCAGCAATTGCACTGCTGGGTATATAACCAAAAGAAAGGAACTCAACGTATTAAAGAAATAACTGCATTCTCATGTTTGTGGCAACACTGTTTACAATACCTAAGATTTGGAGGAAACCTGAGTGTCCATCAACAGATGAATGGATAAAGAAAATATGGTACCTATACACAATGAACTACTATTCAGCCATAAAAAATAATGAGAGTCATTCATTTGCAGCAACATGAATGGAACTAGAGGTCCATTCAATGCTAAGTAAAATAAGCCAGGCACAGAAAGACAAACATTGCATGTTCTTACTCATTCGTAGGATCTAAGATTATTAATAATAAGATGATCCCCTGGAGATAGAGAGTAGAAAGATGATTACCAGAAGCTAGGAAGGGTAGTAGGGGGCTGGGGAGGAGGTGGATATGATTAATTAGTACAAGAAAATAGTTAGAATGAATGAATAAGGCCTAGTATTTGATAGCACAGCAGGGTGACTATAGTCAAAAATCATCTAATTATACCTTTTAAAATAAGTAAAAGTGTATAACTGGATTGTTTGTAACACAAAGGATAAATGCTTGAGGGGATAAATACTCCCTCATCCATAAAGTGATTATTACACATTGCATGTCTGTATCAAAATGTCTCATGTATCCTATAAATAGGTACACCTACTATGTACCCAAAAAATTAAAAATTAAAAAAATAAAAATAAATAAAACTGATTATATGCTTGGTCATAAAGCAAGTCTCAATAAATTCAAGAAAAATCAAAATTACATCAAGCATCTTCTTGGCCCACAGAAGAATAAAATTAGAAATCAATCCAAGAGGAACTCTCAAAACCACACAAGTACAGAGGAACTAAACAACTTGCTCCTGAATGATTTTGAGGTAAACAACACAATTAATTCAGAAATCAACAAAATTAACAAATGAAAATAAGGACACAACATACCAAAACCTCTGAGACATAACAAAAGCAGTGTTAATAAGAAAATTTATAGCACTAAATACCCACATCAAAAAGATAGAAAGATCTCAAGTTAACAACCAAATGTTACACCTAAAGGAGTTTAAAAAATAAGAACAAACCAAACCCTAAGCTAGCAGGAGAAAAGAAATAACAAATATCAGATCAAAACTACCTGAAATTGAGACCAAAAAACATACAAAGGATCAATGAAACAAAAAGTTGGTTCTTCGAAAAGATACACAAAATTGATAGACCACTAGCTAAACAAGAAAAAAATAAAATTCAAATTAGCACAATCAGAAATGATAAAGGTGGCATTACAATAAATATTACAGAAATACAAAAGTTCCTCAGAGGCTACTCTGAATATGTCTATACACACAAACAGGAAAACCTAGAGGAAATTGACAAATTCCCGCAAACATACAACCTCCAAAGATTTAACCAGGAAGAAATTGGAATCCTGAACAAACCAATAACAAGTCAGGAAATCGAAGCAGTAAAAAAAATTCTACCAAGCAAAAAAATCCAGGACCAGAAAAAATCACAGCCAAATTCTATACGATGTACAAAGAAGAGCTGGCACTAATCTTTCTGAAGCTATTCCAAAAAATTGATGAGGACAGATTCCTCCACAACTCATTCTACAAAACCAATATCATCTTCAAACCAAAATTTGATAAGGACACAACAAAACAAAGAAGACTACAGGCCAGTATCTTTGATGAACATAGATTATCACAAAGATTATCAACAAAATGCTAGCTGATAGAATGCAACAGCACATCAAAAAAGATATTCATTGTGATCAAGTAGGTTTTATTCTAGAAATACAAGGATTATTGAACAAACACAAATCAAATGTGATTCACCATATAAACAATTTTAAAACAAAAACCTTACAATCACTTCAATAGAGGCAGAAAAAGCATTTGAAAAAAATCCAATATCCCTTTATGATGAAAACTCTCAACAAACTAGAGAACAAAGGAACATACCTCAAAATAAGAGGAGCCATATATAACAAACCCACAGCCAACATCACACAGAATGGGGAAAAGTTGAAAGCCTTCTCCCTAACAATTGAAACAAAACAAAGATGCCCACTCTCACCACTCCTATTCAATGTAGTACTGGAAGTCCTAGCCAGAGCAATCAGGCAAGAGAAAGAAATAAAAGGCATCCAGATAGGGAAAAAAGGCACTCAAAGTCTCTCTGTTTGGTGATGACATGACCCTATGCTTAGAAAACCCTAAAGATTTCTCAAAAGACTCTGAGACATGATAAATGACTTCAGTGAAATTTCAGGATACAAAATTAATGCACAAATTAGCTCCTTTTTTATAAACCAACAATGTTTAAGCTGAGAACCAAATAAAGAACATGATCCCATGTATAACTACAATAAACCAAAAATTAAAAACCTATGAATATTCAGAATAGCCAAAACCATCCTAAGCAAAAAGAACAACACTAGAGAAATCACATTATCTGACTTCAAATTACACTACAGAGCTGTAGTAACCAAAACAGCATGGTACTTTCATAAAAACAGACACATAGACTAATGGAACAGAATTGAAAACCCAGAAACTAATCCGTACATCTACAGTGAACTAATTCTTTCTTTCTTTCTTTCTTTCTTTCTTTCTTTTTCTTTCTTTCTTTCTTTCTTTCTTTCTTTCTTTCTTTCTTTCTTTCTTTCTTTCTTTCTTTCTTTCCCTCCCTCCCTCCTTCCCTCCTTCCTTCCTTCCTTCCTTCCTTCCTTCTCTCTCTCTCTCTTTCTTTTCTTTTCTTTTCTCTTTTCTTTTCTTTTTTTGAGACAGAGTTTTGCTCTTGTTGCCCAGGCTGGAGAGCAATGGCACAATCTCAGCTCACCGCAACCTCCGCCTCCCAGGTTCAAGCGATTCTCCTGTCTCAGCCTCCTGAGTAGCTGTGATTACAGGCATCTGCCACCATGCCCAGTTAATTTTGTATTTTTAGCAGAGATGGGGTTTCTCCATGTTTGTCAGGCTGGCCTGGAACTCCCAACCTCAGGTGATCTGCCCACCTCAGCCTCCCAAAGTGCTGAGATTACAGGTGTGAGCCACCGCAATTTTCAACAAGGGTGTCAAGAACATACACTAGGGAAAAGATAGTCTCTTCAATAAATGGTGCTGGGAAAACTAGATATCCATATGTAGGAGAATGAAACTAGGCCACTATCTCTCATGAAAGACAAAACTCAAATCAAAATGAATTAAAAACTTAAATCTAAGACCTCAAGCTGTGAGACAACTACAAGAAAACACTGGGGACACTCTCCAGGACATTGGTCTGGGCAAAAATTTTTTGAGTAATACCCCACAAGTACAGGCACCAAGGCAAAAATGGACAAACAAGATCACATCAAGTTAAAAAGCTTCCACACAACAAAGGATACAATCAACAAAGTGAGCAGACAACCCACAAAATGGGAGAATACATTTGCAAACTACCCATCTGACAAAGGATTAATAAGCAGAATATATAAGGAACTCAAACAACTCTACAGAAAAAAAAAAAATCTAATAATCCAGTAAAAAACTAGGCAAAACATTTGAATAAATGTTTATCAAAAGAAGACATACAAACGGCAAACAGGCATATTAAAAGATGCTCAACATCATTTATCATCAGAAGAATGCAAATAAAAACTACAATGAATTATCATCTCACCCCAGTTAATATGGTGTATTTCTAAAGACAGGCAATAATAAATGCTGGCAAAGACGTGGAGAAAAGAGAACTCTTGTACACTGTTGGTGGGAATGTAAATTAATACAACTGCTACGGAGAAGAGTTCAGAGGTATCTCAAAAAACTAAAAATTGAGCTACCATATGATCCAGCAGTCCCACTGAGAAGAGAAATCAGTATATCAAAGAGATATCTGCACTCTTATATTTGTTCCAACACTGTTTACAATAGCTAACATTTGGAAGCAACCTGAGGGTCCATCAGCAGATAAATGGATAAAGAAATGTGGTACATATACACAATGGGCTACTATTCAGTCATAAAAACAGTGAAATCCTGTCATTTGCAACAACATGGATAGAACTGGAGGTCATTATGTTAAGTGAAAACATCTCATGTACCCCATAAATATATATATCTACTATGTGCCCAACAAAATTAAAAATAATAAATAATAATGATTTTTAATTTAAAAAACTTATGAATACATTTAACAAAGTAGGTGCAAGACATCTATAAGGAGAATTACAAAACACTGATGAAAGAAATCATAGATGATACAAACAAATGGGAAAACATTACATGTTCATGAATAGGCAGAATCAATATTGTTAAAAATGACTGTAGAGATCAAAACGATCTACAGATTCAAGGCAATTTCTATCTAATTTGCAAGGTCATTTTTCACAGAATTAGAAAAAACAATTCTAAAACGTATACAGAAGCAAAGAAGAGCCCAAATAGATGAAGCAATCCTAAGCAAAAAGAACAAAACCAGAGACATCACATTACCAGACTTCAATCTATACTACAAAGCCAAACCAAAACAGCATGGTACTGGTACAAAAATCAACCGTAAGTCAATGAAACAGAACAGAGAATCCAGAAATAAAGCCACACACCTAAACCAATTGATCTTTAACAAAATCAACAAAAATTAACAATGGGGAAAGGACACCCTATTCAATAAATGGTTCTGGGAAAACCAGCTAGCCTTATGCAGAGGAATAAAAGTAGATCCCTGCCTCTCACCATATACAAAAATTAACTCAAGATGGATTAACGACTTATCTGAAACTATAAACATTGTAGAAGAAAATGTAGAAGAAACTTTTCTGGACATTGGCCTAGGCAAAGAATTCATGACTAAGACCTGAAAAGTAACTGCAAATAAAACCCCAGAAATAGACAAATCGGGCTTCATTAAAGATCTTCTGCACAGCAAAATAAAAATCAACAGAGTAAACAGACAACCCACCTACAGAATGGAAGAAAACATTTGTAAACAAAGCACCCAAGAAAGGACTAATATTCAGAATCTACAAAGAACTTAAGTTAACAAGGAAAAAAACAAATGGCCCCATTAATAAGTGAGCAAAGGACATGAGCGGAAACTTCTCGAAAAGACATACAAATGGCAACAAACATGAAAAATGCTCAATATTACTAATTGTCAGAGAAATGTAAATTAAAGCCACAGTGAGATACCATCTCACACTAGTCCAGCTGGCATTATTAAAAAGTCAATAAATAACGTATGTTGGTAAAGATGCAGAGAAAAAAGCATGCTTATATACTGTTGGTGGGAATGTAAATCAGTTCAACCTCTATGGAAAACAATATGGAGATTTCTTAAATAATTAAAAATAGAAGTACTATTCAACCCAGAAACCCAACTACTGTCTATCCAAAGGAAATTAACCATTTATCAAAAAGATACCTGCAGTTGTATGTTTGTCACAGCACTATTCACAATAGCAAAGTCATGGAATCAACCTAAGTTGGTCAACAAAGAAAACGTAATATAGCTACACCCTGGAATTCTATGCAATCATAAAAAGAATGAAATTATATCCTTCACAGCAACATGGATGGAACTGAAGGCCATTTTCCTAAGTGAAATAACTCAGAAACAGAAAATCAAATACCTCATGTTCTCACTTATAGGCGAAAGTTAAATAATGGGTACACATGGTCATAAAGATGGAAATAATAGACACCGGGGATCCCAAAAACAGGGAGGGTGGAAGAGGAACAAGGGTTGAAAAGCTGCATATTGGGTACTATGTTCACTCTTTGGGTGAAGGGTTCACTAGAAGCTCAGAAAACAAAACAAAACAAAACCAGCATTTCGCAATATATCCATGTGACAAACCTGCACTTGTACCCTCTGATAATATTTAATTTAATATTAAATAATTAAATAATATTAATAATATTTTTTTTTAAATTTTTAAGTCAAAATTACTAGATTTCAATCATCACTTGACTTCCCTTTCTTCTCCTATCCTCAGAAGCAAACAATTTCAGCTTTTAGCTATATGCTCTGCATTTATTCCCATGTTAGATTTTTACATAAAATATTTATAGTCATTTTTGATTTCTTGATTTTAGACATTATCTAAATATATTACGTAAATGTGAGTTAGCCCTTTAAAGCTCTCACCACACACACCCTTCACTTTTATTCTTTCTTCTGATTATAATCTTGTCACAATTTTTGGTAGAGTCAGTACTCAATGTTTACCTTATTATGATNAATAATATTTTTTTTTAAATTTTAAGTCAAAATTACTAGATTTCAATCATCACTTGACTTCCCTTTCTTCTCCTATCCTCAGAAGCAAACAATTTCAGCTTTTAGCTATATGCTCTGCATTTATTCCCATGTTAGATTTTACATAAAATATTTATAGTCATTTTGATTTCTTGATTTTAGACATTATCTAAATATATTACGTAAATGTGAGTTAGCCCTTTAAAGCTCTCACCACACACACCCTTCACTTTTATTCTTTCTTCTGATTATAATCTTGTCACAATTTTTGGTAGAGTCAGTACTCAATGTTTACCTTATTATGATGATATAAGTACATATGTTCATAGCTGAGTCAAGTTATAAAATAATAACAGGGTTTCTTTTTATCTAGTTTTTTAATTTTTTAATTATTTAATTAGATAATTTAATTAATTATCTAGCTTTTTAATTTGCTATAAGTACATATGTTCATAGCCAAGTTATGAACCTATAACAGGGTTTCTTTTCTTATCTAGCTTTCTAATTCTTTCAAGAAGTTAGTAACTGCTTCATTTTTAGTTGGTGTTGGGAATTTGCTTATATCCCAAATTTTCTAAAAAATTTGTATCTGTAATTTTAATAATATTTTCTTACAAATAAGTACTTCATGAATCTCGCTGATTAATTCCTTTCTGGAAGATGTCTCTCCTGAAGCCCTCACCGACCTACTTTGGCCTAAACTTACTAACCTCTAGGCCCTCAGCACACTGTCATCTGAGGACTGTCTTTCAGTTCATTTCAGTGTTGGCTCCCCTGTCTCTGGGTTCTGTATCTTCTCTCTTGGTACATTATTCTGATTGAGGACATCCTTCAGTAGCTTCCTCTAAAAAGCTAAATAGAAAAGAAAATGCAGGGCTGGGCACAGTGACTCTCACCTGTAATACCAGCACTTTGGGAGGCCAAGGTGGGTGGATCACGAGGTCAACAGATTGAGACCACCCTGGCCAACAGGGTGAAACCCCGTCTCTAGTAAAAATACGAAAAAAAAAAAAAAAAAAATTACCTGGTCGTGGTGGCACGTGCCTATAGTCTCAGCTACTCAGGAGGCTGAGGAAAGAGAATTGCTTGAACTCGGAAGGCGAAGGTTGGAGTGAGCCAATATCGTGCCATTGCACTCCAGCCTGGCGACAGAGCAAGACTCTGTCTCAAAAAAGAAAAACAAAAAAGGAAATGCCAACAAAACCACAATGAGATATTACCGTATCACTGTCACAGTGGCTAACTTTATAAAGATAAAGAGGCTGGGCGCAGTGGCTCACGCCTGTAATTCCAACACTTTGGGAGGCCGAGGCGGGGGGATCATGAGGTCAGGAGATCGAGACCATCCTGGATAACACAGTGAAACCCCGTCTCTACTAAAAATACAAAAAATTAGCCGGGCGTGGTGGCGGGCGCCTGTGGTCCCAGCTACTCAGGAGGCTGAGGCAGGAGAATGGTGTGAACCCGGGAGGCGGAGCTTGCAGTGAGCCAAGATCACGCCACTGCACTCCAGCCTGAGAGACAGAGTGAGACAACGTCTCAAAAAAACAAAAACAAAAACAAAAAACAAAAAACAAACAAACAAAAAAAAGATAGCTCGTGTTGGTGAAGATGTGGAGAAAAGGGACCCCTTGCACACTGTTGGCAGAAATGTAAATTAGAATAGCCATTTTGGAAAACACTATAGAGGTTCCTCAACAAATTAAAATCCCTGTTCTGGGTATACATCCAAAATAATTGAAACACGTATGTGAAAGAGATATCTGCCCTCCCAGTTCATTGCAGCACTATTCACAATAGCCAAGATATGAAAGCAACCGAAATGTTCATCAATGGATGAATGGCTAAAGAAAATGTGATACATACATATATATACAATTAAACACTGTTCAGCCATAAAAAAGAAGAAAATTTTGTCATTTGTGACAGCATGGATGAACCTGGAGACATTATGTTAAGTGAAATAAGCCAGGCCCAGAAGGACAAATATTACATGATCTCACTTACATGTGGAATCTAAAAAATGTGAACTCATAAAAGTAGTGAGTATATAATGGTAGTTACTCACAGGCAGGTGAAGGGAATAGAGAAAAGGCAGATGTTGGTCAGAGTACAAAATTTCAGTTACACAGGAGGAATAAGTTTTAGTAATCATTATTATAATTGTAATCATAACAAACAATAATGTATTATATATTTCAAAATTGCTAAAAGAGATTTTAAATGTTCTCACCATATACACACAAAAAGATAAGGAGGCGAAGTGATAGTTATGTTAATTAGTTTTATTTACTCTTCCTACAATTTAAACAAATATCAAAATATCACATTGTGTCCCATAAATGTGTACGATTTTATTTGTCAGTTAAAATAATTTTCAAAAGCTAAATGGAAAGTAAAAATGTTGAGGACTTAACATGTCTGAAAATATTTTCATCCTACTCTCATTGTTGATTGGCACATTTCTTCCTCCTCCTTTTCTGTATCACATGTGCACTTCTAGGATCTTTTCTTTCTTTGCTTCATTCTTGAATTTCATGAAAAATTGATGGATCTTGGTGGATACTTGCAGGCTGTAAAACCCCACGGTTTCCTGCCTTGGAAAAATTCTTATGCTAATATTTTAAATTAAATATTAAATTTTGTGACAACTGTGGATTCCCATACATTTGTAAAAAAGACCAAAGGGAGAGATTCTGTTTACCCTTTAATCATTTTCCTTCAATGGAAAAACCTTGCAAACCTCTAGTACAACATCACAGCCAGAATATTGACATGATGCAGTAAAGATCACCACGAAGATCCTTCCTGTTGCCCCTTTATACCACACTCCTTTACAGCTCCCATCTTCTCCTTAACCCCTGGTAACCACTAATCTGTTCTCTATATCTAAAATATTTTTTCAAGAATGTTAAATAAATGAAATCATATGTAACCTTTTGGAACTGGCTTTTTCATTCAGTATAATTTTCTGGAGATTCACTCAGCTTATTTCATTTATCAGTATTTGTTTCTTTTTAGTAGTAATTTGCTGAGAAGTAATTCTTGGTATAAATGTGCCACAGTTTATTCAATGGAGAATTCTGGGTTACTAAGATTCTTTGGGCACGTAAAAAAAAAAAAAGCCATGCTTTTTTCTGATTGCCATGATTTCTGACGAGAAATCCATTGTCATTTGAACTGTTTTTCACTATAGATAAGGTGTCATTTTGTTTGGCTGGGTTCAAGATATTTTTTGTCTTTAGTTTTATTTATTTATTTTATTTATTTTAAATTGACAGATAACATTGTATGTTTTCATCCTGTACAACACGATGTTTGGAAGTACACATGCATTGTAAAATGGTTAAATCTATCTAATTAACAAATATATTACCCGACATAGTGATCACTTTTGTGGTGAAAGCATGTAAAATCTATTGTCTTTATATTTTTCAAGAACACAACATATCATTATTAATTATAGTTATCTTGCTTTACAACAGATCTCCTGAAATTTGTTCTTACTTTCTAACTGTAATTATGTGTGCTCTGATTGACATCTACTTATCCCCTCTTGTTCAGCCTCTGATAATCACCATTATACTCTCTACTTCTAGAGATCAACTTTTTTAGATTACACATATGAATGAGATCATGTGCTATTTGTCTTTCTGTGCCTGGCTTATTTCACTTAACATAATGTTCTCTAGGTTAATCAGTGTTGTCACTAACAACAATGTTCCATTCATTTTTATGGCTGAATAGTATTTTATTGTGTATATATACTACATATTATTTATCTACTCATCCACTGATGGGCATTTAGGTTGCCTCCATGTCTTGGTTTTTATGAATAATGCTGTAATGAACACAAGAGTACAGATGTCTCTTTGACACGCTTATTTCAATTCCTTTGGATATATACCCAGTAGTGATATTGCTGGATTATATGCTAGCCATATTTTTAATTTTTTGAAAAACTTCCATAATATTTTCTATAATGGCTCTATTTATATTCCCATCAACAGCATGCAAGGATTTCCTTATCTTCACATCCTTGCCACATCATCTTTCATCTTTTCTTTATTAGTCATTCAACCTGGGTTGATATGAAATATTATGGTGGTTCTGACTTGCATTTTCCTAACGATAAGTGATGTTGAGCATTTTTCATATACCTTTTTGGGCATTTATATATGCTCTTTTGAAAAACATCTATTCATGTCTTTTGCCCTTTTCTCAATTGGGCTATTTGACTTTTGTTTGTTCTTGTTTTGAAGTTGTTTGAGTTCCTTATATAGTTTGGATATTAACCGGTTGTGTGATATATAGTTTCAAATATTTTCTTTCATTCTTTAACAATTCCATTTATAATAACTACAAAAAAAATAAAATACATAGGAATAAATTTAACCAAAAAGGTGAAAGATCTCTACGTTAAATATTATAAAACATGAATAAAAGAAATTGAAAAAGACACAAATACATGGAAATGTATCCCATGTTAATGGATTTAGAATAATTAATATTGTTAAAATGTCCACACTATCCAAATTGATCTACAGATTCAATGCAATTTCTGTAAAATACCAATGATATTCTTCCCAGAAATAGAAAATAACTCTAAAATTTCCCTAGAACCACAAAAAGACCTTGAATAGCCAACAAAATCCTGAATAAAAAGAACAAAGCTGGAGGCATCACACCACCTGACTTCAAAATGTACTACAGAGCAATAGTAACCAAAACAGCATGGTATTGACATAAAAAGACACATAGACAAATGGAACAGAAAAGAGAGCTCAGAAATAAATTCATACATTTACAGCCAACTGATTTTGGCAAAGGTACCAAAACACATGATAAATGAAGAATGATCTTTTTTATAAATAGTGTTAGGAAAACCAAATATCCACATGCAAAATAATGACATTAGACTATTATTCCTTACCATATAGAAATATCAACCCAAAATGGATTAAAGACTTAAATGTAAGACCTGAAATAATGAAACTACTGGAAGAAAACATAGGGAAAATGTTTCATGACGTTGATCTGGGCAAATATTTTTTTGGCTAAGACCCCTAAAGCACAGATAATGAAAGCAAAAATAGACAAAAGATATTATGGTAAACTAAAAGTTTTCCACGCAGCAAAGGAAACAATCAGCAGAATGTCTTTAGTGTTTAGAAGTTTAATTATGATGTGTCTTGGTATAGATTTCTTTGAGTTTATCCTATTTGGGGTTCACACCCCTTCTTGAACCTGGAAGTTAATGTCTCTTGCCAAATTTGGGGAGCTTTTAGCAATTATTTCTTCAAGTACTTTTTCAATACCTTTATTTTTTTATTCTCCTTCTCTCTCCTTTAGAGACTTTAGTCTCTCCTTCTGTGAGACTGTGATAACTCGATTGTTATATCTTTTTTATGGTTATATAGGTCGCTGAGACTCTGTTTCTTATCAGCATATTTTATCTCTGTTGTTCAGATTAAGTAATTTCCATTATTTCATCTTCTGGATCACTGAGTCTTTTCTCTGTCCCTTTTACTCTGCTGCTGAGACAGTCCACTGAGCTTTTCATCTTGATTATATCTTTTAAGTTCTAAAATTTCCAAATTTCCATTTGGTTCTTCTTATATCTTCTACGTGTTTGCTGAAACTTTTTTTTTTGTTTGCTGAGGGGTTCTGTCTTTTTAGTCATTTCAAGAGTCCTTCTAATTGTTTATTGTGGCATATTTTATCATAGCTCCTTTAAAATTTTTGTCAGATAATTAAACATCTCTGTCATCTCGTCATCATGCTGCTAGCATATATTTTCTATTTTCATTCTGTTTGAGATTTTTCTGGTTCTTGATATAATGACTGATTTTTTATTGAACCCTGGACATTTTCACTTATATTATGAGACTTTGGATCTTATTTAAACCTTCTGTTTTAGCTGGCTTTTTTGGGCACTGCTCCAGCAGGGGAAGGAGGGAACTGCCACCCCATTACTGTGGGCTGGAATTTAAAGTTCAGATTCCTGATTCACCCTCATTGACACCCAAGTTGAGGGCTCTTTGCTACCACTGAATGGGTATGGGGTTCCAGAGCACCATGTGATCTCAACCAACCTCCTAATGGGGATTGCTTCATTGTTGCTGGGCAATGATGAAAGTCTTAACTTTCCGTAGGTTTCCTCTGGCACCATCCCAGCAGAAAAAGAGAGGAGGGTCTCATTACAGTTGTCTGGGTCAGGGAATCTAGGCTCCCCACCTGGTCTCCACTGACATCATGGGGAGCAGGAAGGGGTGCATTTCCAGCTAGAAGGAATGAAAGTCCAGGCTCCTTACTTGGCCTTCTCTGATACCACCTAGATGGAATGCTGGCGTGTCCCACTATAGCCCCATGAGAGTGGAAGCCCGGGCTCCCAATTTAGTCTTTTTTGGCATCAGTTGTGTGGCAGGGCCATAGCTTTTTCTGTGATGTTTTGCTGGGGTGAAGCATTCATTGGCTAAAGGCTTTCTGTCTTTCTAGGCAGACTCTTTCTGATCCTTTGGCTAGAGAGAAAAGATTTTTGTTGGGATTTTGTGTGTGTGTCGGTGCCTACTGTCATTTCTGGATTACCAGCCTTTCCAACTCTAAGTATGGGGTATATGAAGCAGAAAAAACTTGAGAACTCACCACAGTGTCTTTGCTTGGGTCCTGAGTCCCAAAAATTCCCCTAGCTTGTCTGTCCTTTTCTCTCTGCCTTGCAGATTCTTCTCATGTTTGTTTTACAATACCTAGAGTTTTTAGCTGTCACTGGGAGCAATGGGAAAAAGCATATCTACTCCATCTTCCTGGAAGCAGAAATCTTTACCTCTTTTAAAAATACTTTTGTCAAAGATCAGATGGCTGTAGATGTGCGGTATTATTTCTGAGGACTCTGTTCTGTTCCATTGGTCTATATCTCTGTTTTGGTACCAGTACCATGCTGTTTTGGTTACTGTAGCCTTGTAGTATAGTTTGAAGTCAGAT
>NW_016827507.1:1050728-1083954 GCF_001698545.2 Rhinopithecus bieti
AAATAAAATAAAATAAAATAAAATAAAATAAAATAAAAAGAAAAAAAAATACTTTTGTTTCCTCTTTTCATGACTCTAAATCAGATGCTGGGCTCCTCAGACTGATTCTCCAATTTACTCATGTTTCTTCTTCCATTTTTCCATCTCTGTTCCATTTCTGTTAAACTTTATAAGTTTCCACTTACTCTTCCAGCTCTTCTTTTGAATAACATCTTTCCACAATAATGTTTTTAATTTAAAATTTCTTTTCCTTGCTTTTAGAGTTTTAAAAATGTATAGCTTTCTATTCCTGTTTCATGGATGTACTATCTTTTTTTGCTCTTTGGGGAAATTAATTATAGTTATTTTGAAGTTTTCTTCTGCTTCTTGTATCATCTCCCCTTTCTCTAAGTTACTTTTCCCTCCTCACTTTTGGTCTCTCTTATTGAAGGTTTTCTTCAAATGCATGAGAATTCTATCTTGTCTGTTTATATTTAAGAGGAAGGCACTAAAATGCTTTCAAGTTTCTGAGGGTACAGGCGGGGCATGTGTACAGCTGTGTTTCACTCATTGTAGGATGATTGGATGCAGTTTTAGCAGTTTGTTGGGGGAATGAAATACACCAGGATCTGCAAGCATTTTCTTTGGGGTTATTCAGCCTCTTCTACCTTCTTAGCATCCAACAATAAAGGAGGTGGGAGAGTTTGACTCTTTCAATCCCTTCTCTGCATTTCCTGGTGTCCAGCATCTACAGCCACTTCTGCAGAATAAAGCTTTTCCTAAGGGAGGGGAAAATAGTTACCTGATTGTGTGGGGTAGTGGATGGCATCTGAGGAAAAGCTTGCTGCTTCTCCTACAGAATTATGAGTCCTCCATTTTCAGTCTCACTTTTCTCTGTACCTCTTTCCTCCAATCCTGGAGCATGCCTGAGTTTCGTTGCAGGCAATGCAACTATCCTTTATTGCCAGGCTCTTAGTACTTGACTTACTTTGTTTTGCTAACTCTTTTGTCAACTTTTAAATGTTCAGACATTTGTTGTCACCTCTCACCTTATGTTACACCTCTTGTTTTTTCCTTTTTGTGGATTCATGCATTTTTCTACTTCTTTACTTTCATTTTAAGGGTTTGAGTAAAGAGAGGAGGTAGATGCCTATTTTAATCTATTCAAAGAAAGCCTCAGGGTTTTTGTTCCCTCCCTGGTCCAAAGGTTGCTGTATTTTGACAGTCTTACAAGTCAGTTTGTTTAATGTGGGCTAACACAAGGTAGTAATTATTTTTATACTCACTTTACAAGATGTGGAATTTCAGGATCAAAGACGTTTGTGACTTATCCAAGGTCACACAGCTCTTAAGTTTCCCTGACCCCTAAACTTCTGGTCTTCATTGTTCACAAGGTTTTGTAGAGGCTACGTTTTCACATCCTGTGACCCCCAAATTATCAAACTACTTCAAAAAACACCAAATGTAAAATTCATTTTCCTGATATTCCAATAGCTTTCTCCTCTATACAAGGAAGATACTAATCATAGCTCTGCTATCCTTGCACATGGTTGGCAGGACACAAAATAAAAGTGATTTGGGGTGGCTCTTTGTAAAAATAAGATATGATATGTTACAGTGGCTATGGGATTTTTGTTGTTATTGTTTTCATTGTGATTGTTGCTGTTGAGCAATTTTTCTGATCCAGATCTGGTGAGCTTTGGGTGGTAGTAAGTTACTCAAAAGTGTATAAGCTTTTGTTGGACAAATGAGAGGACATCAGCAGAATTTAATGAGGAGAATTTGAGCTCTGAATTCATACAGGCATGGGTCTAGACCCCCAGCATTGCCTATTCCTAGGCATGTAACCTTGCAAAAAATCACATAAACCTCTCTGGGCCTGGGTTTCCTTATCTGCAAATTGGGAAAAGAAATACCTACCTTTCAGAGATGCTAGGAGGATTACAGAAAATACCACATTCCAAGCACCTGGCAAGAGACTGGAAGATGTCTTTCCCTTTCCCTGATTCCTTCAGTGAGGTCTCCTGACACCTCCTCAGGCATATCTTGCATATTGGAGATGAGAATAAAACCTCAAAGTCCAAAGGGTCATAAGGTCCGGGGGAGAGGACATCTGCATTTTTTAAAAACTATATTTTTTTTCACTAGCTTTTCTAATAAAACCAAAGCCCCAAGAAAAAATTAAAGAAACTGGCTTTATTTAACCCAACAGAGTGAGGTCTTTGGTGGGTTTCCTAACAGCCTTAAGGTGTAGAAAGGAATATTCGATCAAAGATGACCAACAGCAGTAATATGCATCAAAAATCCATGCACTCAATCACAGCAAAGAAAAAGAAAAAAGAAAAAGAAAGAAACCTCAAGCAGACAAAAGAAAAAGAACATTGAGTGCAGGAGTTGTGAGGTAGTGGGTAGGAAGTCACATTATGCTACAGACTGTCCTACCTATCTGTTCTTGGTGTATTCCTACCACTCATTAGTTCACCCCTATCTACCCCTGTCAGGATCCCACATTCCCATCATGCTGAACTTACTACTGTCAGAATTTGCAGTGACATTTCATGCCTGCACACCCTTGCACCCACAGCTCTCTCTGTCTGCAGTGCTCCTTTCTTTGCCCTGTCTCTTCTGGGTGTGGTCTTCCCCATCTTTCAGGCACCCTCCATCACCTCATCTAGTTCTTCAATAATTCCCCGAGGCCCTTAGCTTCTCCCATAGTGCTTCGTACTCACCTCTATTATAGGACTTACTGCAGTATATTTGACTGCTTGTTTCCCCTACTTGACTGTGGGTTCCCTGGGGGAAAGACCCACATCCTATTCGTTGGTTTTATATTCTCTCAGCATGTTATGCAATTACCTAGTACATAACAGAGACTCAAAACTGCATGTCGAAAGAATAAATGTTTCATGAGTGAAAGAATAAATGAATTCAGCAAACATGGCCATCAAACTCAACAAAGTCATCTTTCTTTTGAATAATTCCTCCAAGACTCTTCTCTCTGGCTTCCTAGATTACAGAAGTTGGGGAGGGGAGAGAATGGAAGGTTTGGTTTAATCATTCAGGTGAGTTATGACCTCCCTTGCAGAGCTTCCCACCATGCCATGCTCACATTTCCCATCTGCCATGCAGCCCCAGAAAAACCCAGGAGATTCCTGCCTCCGCACCTGCTGAATCTTCTTCCTAGGCAGCTCATTCCCCTCCCCTCTGCCAGGGTGATGCCGCATTCTCTATCTAGGTCTTCTTTCCCTGGTGGCCTGAGCACCTCTCACTTCCCTTGTCCACTATTGGCTCAGCCTCCTTGCTCTTCCATTTACTCAAATCAAATTGGTCCTTGAGTGTTCCCAGGTGAAGTTCCTTTTCTAACTAATTCAGCCTTTACTGACTTTTCTCGGAGCACCTTGTTGCTAGCTCTAATCTATCTTCCTTGCATAGAGAGCCAAAGAACCCTACAATATTAGAACTGAGGAAGGTTTTCTTTAAGAAAAACCATAGGACTTGAAGCCACAGAGAACAGCACTTAATTACTGGTTGTACCACCCCTGAACTCTGTGCTCCCTCAACTGCAGAACAGGGTGTGCAAGCTCAGATTATTGTTCAGCAGCTCCCTTCTCCCACCTGCCTTCATGGAAAGAGAGTATTTCCTGCCCCGTTGATGCGGGGCTGTTCTACACAGTAACTGGAATGCAGGCAGACATGGTAGTGTGCCAGTCCCAAGATGAGATGTTACAGGATCTCCTAGTGGGTTTCCCTTTGTCCTTCAGGGAACTTCACATTTCCACTTTGGAAGAACATGGCCCAGATAGCCACCACTGACTCAGCATGGCCCCAGAGTGGGACACATAAAGAAAACCATCCTCCCTGGGTATCTACTTGTCCTAGGAGGATGAGAGACATATGGAGAAGACCTGAACACACCTGCAGCCTGAAGCCTGGAGCCTGGAGCCCAGTGCCGAGAATCCAGCACAGCCATGTTATGGCCAAGTCACTTTCAGTACACTGTGGATTCCTCTCATTGTGTCATTTTAAAGGCAAATGACCCCATATAAGGCCTCACTTTCAGACATAGGGCTCAGATGTAAGAGACTGCAGACCCAGCTCCCTGACTTCTCGGTTTCTGCTGCTTATCTGTAAAATGTAGACATTGAACAGCGTTGTCAAAAGGATGATATGACTTACTACATGTAAAGCACTTAGAATGTACTCTTCACCTTGTGAAATATTAAAAAGTAACAGAAATTATTATAGTATTAGTATAAGGAGTATTTTACAGATGCTGTAGCTATCTATGCTGTCTAACAAATTATCCCAAAGCTTAGTGACTGAAAACAGCATACATTTATTATATCCCAGTTTCTGTGGGCCAAAAATCTAAGAGATGCTTAGCTAGGTGGTTCTGGCCCAGGGCCTTTCACAAGAATGGACTTGAGGTGTGAGCCGTGGCTACAGTCATCTCAAGACGAGGCTGACTCTCCAGGCTCTCACGTGGCTGTTGGCGGATCAGTTCCTCACTGGCTGTATGAAGCATCCATTACTTTCACATGGGCTTCTCCAATGGGCATCTTGCTTCTCCCAGAACAAAGATCCTAGAGGGGATGTGGGAAGGAAGCAAGCAACCCTGAAAGAAGCTACAGTCTCTTTGTAACATAATCTCAGAAGAGACATCCCACCATTTTACAGAATCTCATTTGTCAGAGGACAGTCACTAACTGCAGCCCACACCCAACAGAAGAACATGACTGCCATGAGGCAGATATCACTGGGGCCATCTTAGAAGCTGCCCACCACATATGATAAGATGCTAACAGTGACTGCTACTACCGCTAATAATAATAATGGCAAAGAGAAAGAGTACCACTTTGGGTATCAGACAGAATGTGGATTTAAATCCCAACTCTGCCACCTGCCTATCACATGACTTTAGGGCAAGCTACTTCCCCTCTCAAAGGCTTGTTCCTCCTTTGTAAACAGAGAATCATATTGCATATTGCACAGAAACTGAGACATAAGTGAAACAAAGGATATAAAGTGTACATATGGCATTTGGCACAAAGAAAGATGAAAAATAAATGATGGCATCATTATTGTATTTTGTGAGGCTTTTAGCATCAGCTCCATGTAATTGCATTTTTTTGGCATATTTTTTCCTAAAGAATTGGCTTGTCTGAGATAGTGACCAATCTGTTAGATCATGAAACAAATGCTTCATCTGCTCCCAGTTTCTCAGATCTTAGAAGTTTAGATAAAATGCCACTGCCTGTTGTCCTGAGTGCTGCAGAAAACCCTGAAGATGTGCCATCCCAGGTTCTGGGCTCCAAAGCCTCCTGGAAGGCTCTAGGCATACACACCCTCACTCCCCTCTCCAGGGAAAGGAGGACTCTATGAGCCCTATGTAGAAACGCAGCCTCCAGCAAGAAGGCTGGGAGGGCAAGGAGGGCTGCTCCCCTGGAGTCTTGGCTATTTTAGCTTTAACAATTTAAAAGATACCCTTGCTATATATTTCATATTTGTGAAGGCACTTCTCATACTCCGGCAGCCTGAGGCCATCGCAAAGTTCGAAGGATGAAGTCAATTTATTGAGTCAGACATTAGGAGGGGCTTTATACTCAGCTCTAAATAAAAAATCAATATTCGGATTCATTATTTTATTTTTTTTTTTAGAGAGGGAGTCTCCACACACACAACACAGGACACCAGAATACACTCACGGCAAACTGCGCCTCCCGGGTTAAACGCCATTTCTCACTGCCTCAGCCTCCCGAGTAGCTGGGAATACAGGCGCCCGCCACCTCCCCGGACTAGTTTTTTGTATTTTTTTTAGTAGAGACCAGGGGGTTCACCGTGTTAGCCAGGATGGTCTCGATCTCCTGACCTCGTATCCGCCCCGCCTCGGCCTCCCCAAAATGCTGGGATTACAGGCTTGAGCCCACCGCACCCGGCCGCATATTGATTCTTGAAGGAAAAAAATGAACAAGTATTTTTCTTTTTATAACCAAAAAAAAAAAAAAAACAAAGTGAGAGTTTTAATAGAGGTCTCATAACTAGGGGGAGTTTATTTGGGCCCCAAGACCTTGGGTTGATATTGAGGGGGAACAATTGGGATTTTATCTACTTTCCCACCTGCAAACAGTAGATGAGCTAGATCCATCGTGAAGTGACCACAGGAGCATATAGAAGTTCCACCAAATCAGTCATGGGTTGCCATGCCTGGATCCTGGCACCTAGGGACTGAGGTGGGAGGATCACTTGAGCTTGAGGCCGAACCTCAGCAACATACCAGACCTCAAAAAAGGAAGGAAAGGAAGAGGAGAGAAAGTGAGGGAGAGAGAGAGAGAAAGAAAAGAAGCAGAAAAAGAAGAAAGAAAGAAAAAAGAAAGAAGAAAGAAAGAAAGAAAGAAAAGAAGAAAAAGAAAGAAAGAAGAAAGGAGGGAGGGAGGGAGGAGGGGGGAGGAGGGAGGGAGGGAGGGAGGGAGGGAAGAAAGAAAGAAAGAGAAAGAAAGAAAGAAAGAAAGAAGAAGAAGAAAGAAAAAAGAAAGAAGAAAGAAAGAAAGAAAGAAGGGAAAGAAGAAAGAGACTTCCCAGAACATTACAGATTCTATCTGACCCTGATGTCTGCGTTTCTACCACTTGAGAATCCTTCCTTTGCAGTGACTGAAACGAGAAGCAGAAGGCTAAGTTGTATGTATCGAGCTCAGCTTGTTGGCTGTGCTGCCAGACCTCTCAGAGTTGATTTCCTCATCTGGAAAATGGAGTGACAATAATACTCGCATTATTGAACCATTGTGAGGGTTGATGAAAATGCATACAAAAACATTTTGTAAATGGTAAAAAATCTATTCAGCTGTTTATTACCCAGGATTTTTAAATTTTATCTTTGATATCCACAGCAGTTTGGAAAGAGTAAAGATCCCATTTTTCCCCTTTTACAAAAAAGAAAACTGAGGCTCAGAGAGATCACTAGCTGGCATTTTGTCATCCTGCTAATTTTGGGGGTTGTTTCTGTTGCTAATGTAACTGGATTCAATGGTTACATTTCTAGGAATTACCTGTAGAAATACAAATATCACATTCTAGTTACTCTGGGTTTTTTCAGTCCTTACCTCCTAGCTTAAATTAGATTTTCTCACTCTGTATTAAGAATTGCACCAAGAAAATCATATAAAATCACTTGTACATCTACTATGAAAGTATCATTTAATATATTGTTTAAGTCACTAAATGGCTCTTATATATAGTATCAAGTAATAAATTCTCCTAAGAATGTCATTCCATGAAATAAGATTGTATTTCTTGAGTAATTGGTATCTTTTCTTTTATCAGGTAATAAGAGCATTTCAATTCACCACATTTTCTCTTTCATCTCTACCACCAAAATAAAAAAATAAATAAATCT
Organism: Rhinopithecus bieti; assembly: GCF_001698545.2. Lineage (NCBI taxonomy): Eukaryota > Metazoa > Chordata > Mammalia > Primates > Cercopithecidae > Rhinopithecus > Rhinopithecus bieti. The sequence goes on from NW_016827507.1 coordinate 1,058,098, forward strand.
AAACCAAATTTATTTCTTAAGTAACTCAATACTATTCATTCATTCATTCATTCACTTTTTTATTCATTAAACAAATATTTATCAAGGACCCTCTATGCCAAGCCCTGCTCTAGAGGCTGGGAATACAGTCATGGAAGAAAAACTACACACAAGTTCCTGCTTTCTTAGAGTTTATATTTTTGTGGAAGAAACAGAAAATAAACACATAAATAATCAGCACATATAGTAGGAGAGAAAGGACTAGTGAACTGGAAGACAGTTCAGTAGAACGTACTCAGATTATATCATGGAGAAACAAAAGGACAGAAATCACAAAGAAAGCATAAGATACATTTGGCACATGATCAAAAGATTTAACAACAACATCAACAAAGTTTAACAGTAATTAACAGTAATTAAAATCCCAGGGAAAGATGAGAAAAACAATCAGTTAAAGTCAGTATTTGAAGAGGTCATGGCTGAAGATTCTTGAGCAAAGATGTGAGATAGCTGAGAAAGGAGACAAGGAAATATCTGGGGAAAAAATGTTCCAGGCACAGAAACAGTGAGTGCAAATGTCCTGAGGCATGGGTTCCAGTGTGGCTGCAGATGAGAGAACATGAGGGAAAGCAGTAAATGAAGTCAAACAGGTGACAGGGAAGGGTCAAGTCAAATCCTACAGAACTCTTTAACATCTTTGACTTTTATTTAACATGATACAAGAAGAATGACAAAAGAAATAGGAAAAAAAAAAAAAAAAAAACCCTGACCTACCTTTGAAAATGAATTAATTACCATGAAAAGAACCAGTGTCTCATTTCTTGCATAGTATTCTATTGTTGCAGAACAACTACACAAAGTTAGTGACTTAAAACAACAAACCTTTATTATTTCACAGTTCTGTAGGTCAGAATTCCAGGCAGGCTTAGTTGGGCACTCTGCTTAGGGTCTTACAGGACTAAAATCAAGGTATGGTCTAGACTGCACTCTTATCTGGATGCTATCGGGAATCATTTGCTTCCAAGTTTATTTAGTTTGTTGGCTGAATTCAGTTCTTTGTGACTGGAGGACTGAGGCCCTTGTTGGCTGCCATCTGTGACCACGCTAAGTTCCTATAGGCCACCCACATTCCTTGGGACATGGTCCCTCTATCTTCACAGCCAGCAATGGCCCATTGAATTACCCCCTTACTTCAAATCTCTGAATTATTCTTCTGCCATCAGCTGGACAAAACTTTCTGCTTTTAAAGAACTTACCTGATTGGGTAAGGCCCATCCAGTTAATATCTGTATCTTAAGATCAACATTGATTACATTGGGACATAAATTACATCTGCAAAATCTCTTTACAATACTGCCTAGATTAATGTTTGATTGAATAACCAGGGAACCATAACTCTGGGGACACAGCTTTAGAATTCTGCCCATATTCCTTCATTGTTATTTTAGAGACAGGCATAGACAGGGTCTCTCTCTGTCACCCAGGCTGGAGTGCAGTGGAACAACCATAGCTCACTGCAGCTGGAACTCCTGGGCTCAAGTGATCCTCCTGTCTCAGCCTCCCAAAATGCTGGGATTACAGGTATGAGCCACTGCACCCGGCCATATTCCTATTTTGCAAATGAGAAAAATGAGACATAGGGAGAGTGTGACCTGCCCAATATCACATTACTAATTATAATTACTATTAATTTGTGTTACTGAGTTCACTGTAGAGAATAGACTAGGTAGGAGAGGAAGGCAGAAAAACAGGAACAGTTAGAATTCTATTACATGAATCCAAGCCAAAGTAACTGTGGCTTAGATAAGGGTAAAAACAGTGGAGACTGTGAGAAGCGGTTCATTCTGGATGTGTTTTGAAGGCAGAGTCAACAAGATTTGCTGATGGATTAGAAGTGGGATCTGAGAGAAGGTGCCAAGTATGACTCCAAGGTTTTTGGTCTGTGTAGCTAGAAGGACTTTTACTGAGAACACATTTACTAAGTTGGGAGGTCTGGAGGATGAGCAGGTTTGTTGGGGGAAGAGCTGGTTTTAGACATGTTAAAATAAGATGTCTCTTAGGCATTCAAATGAGATGTCTAGTAGTATATAAATTTGGAGTTTAGAGGAGGTTGTCAGTGGCGAGATGCTTTTTAAAACTCTGAAACTAGCTGAAATCACAAAAAGAATATAAGTATAGTTAAAGAAGAAAAGAAGTTCAGAAACTGAGCTCTGGGTACTTAATGTCTAATGTTTAGAGGGCAAGAAAAGAGAAGGAATCCAAAAAGATGATCAGAAAGGAGCAGCTATTGAAGTAGGGGGAAATTCAGGAATGTGGTGTCCTGGAAGCTAAGTAAAAAATATATATATATATATATATATGTATGAGGAAGGAGTGAGAAACCGTCCATGCAAAATGATACTGACAGGTGAAGTAAGATAATGACTCAGAACTAACCACTGCAGGTATCAACACAGAGCTCATTGGTAATCTTAAAAACCCATTTGTTGTGGAAGGATGAGGACACTGCCTTACTGCTGTAGATCCAAGATGGAGTGGAGAGAGATGTTTTGCAGACTATGAGTACAGATATCTCTTTCCAGGTGTTTTGCTATAAAACAAGCAGAGAACTCAAGCCTAGAATGTAAACATCTGGAACACAGTGTTTACTTCAGCAAAGCATCACTTCCACCCTACCAACAACAAAAAGCTGAATGAACGGCACCATGATAACTTTTCTGGAACCCATCAGATAGCTCAGAACATAGGGCTATCAAATAGCCTGAAATCCAACGAAAAACAGACCTTGAAATTTGGTGCATCTGTAGCAGATCACAGGGAGAAAGAGATCCAGGGTACCACATAAAAGTGGCTAAAAAATTAACAAATAGGTAAAGGTTGAATGTGGGCTAAAATGAAGGTATAAAATGCTAAGAGATACAAACAAGAGGGAGTTTGCACCCACCATTGGGATTTTCTCCACAGGCCTCCACTGAGCAGCCACAAGAAAGTGTGAAGGAAGGCCGGGCGTGGTGGCTCACGCCTGTAATTCTAACACTTTGGGAGGCTGAGGCGGGTGGATTACCTGAGGTCGGGAGTTCGAGACCAGTCTGGCCAACATGGCGAAACCCTGTCTTTACTAAAAATACAAAAATTACCGGGCGTGTTGGCACATGCCTGTAATCCCAGCTACTCAGGGAACTGAGGCAGAAGAATCACTTGAACCCAAAGGCAGAGGTTGCAGTGAGCCAAGATCATGTCACTCCACTCCGACCTGAGCAACAGAGCGAGACTCTGTCTCAAAAAAAAAAAAAGTTTGAAGGGAATGCACGAGACAGGAAAGAGCCTCCCAACATGGTGTTATCCTGGAGGAAGGGAGCAGCAGTCCCATGGGAAAGGCACAAAACTCCACGCAGACTGTTATCCTCTATGAACGAAATCCTGAGATGCTGGGGGGTGAGTGCAGGGGGAGCAGCAAATCCTGTGGCCCCAGGGCACAGGTGAACACTCTTTAGGCCCTGGATTCTCTATCAATGCCATTAGACATCACTCATCACCAGAAAAGAAGCACAAAACTCTATAACACGGGAGAACCACTAAAGACACAAAGCAGAGTTTGGCTGCCATGGAAAAGGAGGGCAGAGCCAATGAGAAAGCATCAACCCTGAAATCCAAGCACACAGGGCCTACGAGTGAGACTGAACCTAAGCAACAGAGAACTCCAAACCACCCCCACTTACCAACAGGCTAAGAAACACTAACAACCAACAGTATATCAGCACCGTGGAAAGGGCAAGAACATGGAAGGAAACTCCCCCTACAGCACAGACATCTGAGGATACAGCAAGAACATTGAGAAAAACCCTCTAGCATCCCAGCTGCCATCCTTAGCGTAAGGTAACACTATTTCAATAGAGAAATTTGAAACCGTTTGTGCACTGAAGATAACTATAGCAACAACTTCTGACTAGATTGACTCAAACCCACACACCAATAGCTTAGTGAAGAAGCATGCCTATTTCCAGACGTAAATACTATTTACCCCTGTCCCTGCTATTCTAGACAGACTGCCTACTGTTCAATCAAAACTTAAGAGACATGTACACAAAAAGCACATAAAAACAACCTATTGTAAGGATACAGGTTAATGAACAAAACTAGACTCAGACATTGTAACTGTCAAACAAAAATGTTAAATTATTTGATTACTATGTCAAGGGCTCTGGGGAAAGCTGGACAATATTCATGATAGATAGAGAATTTCAGCCGCAAGAATTAAGCTATAAGAAAGAATCAAATTGAAATGCTAGAAGTAAAAAGAAAACACAATAACAAATATGAAGAACGTCTTTTATAGGCTCATTGGTACATTCGACGTAGCTAAGGAAAAAAAAATCAGTGAATGTGAAGATAGATGAAGAGATATCATGCAAACAGAAAAACAAAGAAAAAAGAAGTACAAACTAAAGTCATGACAGCTTATCCAAGAGCTGTAGGACAATACCAAATCATCTAACATATATTTAATAAAATTCCTAAAGCACAAGGGTAAGAAAACAAAATATTTAAAATATTTGGAGAGATAACAACTAAGAATTTTTCCAAAACAGTGAAAGACCTCAAACAACGTATTTAACAAGGTCAGAGAACCCCAAAAGGTAAATCTTTTTTAAAACCACACTGACAATGTTCAAACTGCTGGAAACCAAAGATGAAGGGGGAAAAAAAAACAAACTACGTAAACAAGAGGAGATATAAATTACAGCGGATTCCTCATCAGAATCCATGCAACCCAGAAGACACTGGAGTAACACCTTTGAAGTACTAAATGAAAACACAAACAAAAAACTCTCTTAATTTAGAATTAGATACCTAGCAAAAATATTTCTTTCAATAATAAAAGTGAAATAGAAATATTTTTCTTTAAAAATAAAAGCTAAGAGAATTAATTATCAGAAGATTTGTGTTACATGGCCCAGCACGGTGGCTGACACCTGTAATCCCAGCACTTTGGGAGGCCGAGGTGGGCAGATCACCTGAGGTCTAGAGTTTGAGACCAGCTTGGCCAACATGGCAAAACACCGTCTCTACTAAAAATACACAGAATTAGCCAGGTATGGTGGTACATGCCTGTAGTCCCAGCTACTCAGGAGGCTGAGACACGAGAATCGCTTGAACCCAGGAGGCAGAGCTTGCAGTGAGTCAAGATCACGCCACTGCACTGGGTAACAGAGCCAGACTCCGTCTCAAAAAAAAAAAAAAAAAGAAAGATTTGTGTTACAATAAATATTAAAGAAAATAAATCAGACAGGAATATGGTATGAGATCTAAATCTGGATATGCACAAAGAAATTAAGAGCTTTAGAAATTATTAAAATTTAGGTAAATAAAATATTTGTTCTAATTGCTCTAAAAATGACTGACTCTCTAAAGCAAAATTAGCAACAATGTATTATGTATTTATAACATAAGTGAAAGTGAAATATATGACAAAAATAGCACAAAATATAGGAGGGATAAATTGGAAACATACTGTTTTAAGGTTTTGACATTACATGTGAAACAATATATTATTGGAAGCTTTGCTGTGATAAAGTAAAAACACGTGTTGTAAACACTAAGGCAACTAAAGTAAAAATACGTGTTGTAAACACTAAGGCAACTAGTAAAACATTTTTAAAGAGGTTTAAATAATTAGCCCATAGAAGATATAAAATGGAAACACACAAAAAAATTCAAGCCATCCAAAGAAAGACAGCAAAAGAAGGCAAAGAAACAAAAAGAGATGAAACTAATAGAAAACAACTACTAGATTTAAATTCAACCGTAACAATAATTGTATTAAACATAAATGATCTAACCCTACAAATTAAAAGACAGATGAGGTCAGGTTGATTCTAAAAGCCAGGCCCAATAGCATGCTACAAAAGTCTATAAGAAATTCAATTAAAAATGAACATGCTAAAAGTAAATGGATGAGAAAAAATATACCACATAAATACAAAGGAAAGCTCGCATGTTATATTAATATCAGGTAAATATCAGATGAATATCTGACAAATATCAGATTATCTCAAAGTAAGGAATAAACTCAGAGATAAAAAGGGAAATTAATGCTAAATATTAATAGGTGAATCCTAAATGTGTATACACTAACAGAAGTCTTTTCAAAAACAGGAAAATATGTCAGTAGCTGGAAAATAATATGGGTTTGAGAGAGGTTTGGGTTTTGTTTTTGTTTCTAATGATGACCAAAATTAGAATGTATATACATGCTGTTGGGAGTGATCCAACTGAAAGAGGAAAATTGGACCACTCCCAGTGGAAAGAGGAGAATTTATGAAATGATTCCTTGAATCTGTAAGAGGGTGTGGTGTCTAGTGAACAGAAGTGGGAGCTAGCCTCACATAAGACTGTTCATAAATAGTTTCTCCACTGTAACAGGAGGGAAAGCAGACAGATAACTGCTTTAGGATTAGCATGTAGTCTTTTACTTTTACCTTACCCAAGAGTCTCTATTCTATATTTTATTTTAATATTTTTGTGTTAGAAGCTTTTAATATTTTGTGTTAGAAGTTTTGATTTTAAGCCAATTCAAATACTTTTTTTGGTGGGGGGAAGCTTGGAATAAATAAATATATATATATTTTACAATTTAACAACTCTCACTTCAAGTTTTAGAGGGACTGAGCATGGATCAGGTAATTTTGGTGAAGGAAAATGGAGAAGCACATTTTCCTCTAAGGCACAGTAAGCTCTCCAGGAGCTGGATTTACTCTGCAGGTGAAGAGGAAGGGTGCATTACAGGGTTCTGAGCAATCAAGAAAGAGTTTACAATCTCAGGGCCCCTATTCGGCTAACAGTCCTTGAGTTCCTACTATTTGCCAGGTGCAGTCAATAAGCACAATCCCTGCCCTGCCCAGTGGGTAAGTAATTGTAACTGCAAAGAGCTGCCCTGAAAGGGGCAACTGTTAGTGGAGGAGAATCCCTCTGTTCCTGCTTCTGGCTGAAAAAAAACGGGGCAAAAATACATGCTTTCCTTCCTGACAGTGCCTTATTAAACATTATATGACAACTATAAATTGCAAAGCCTTGTGCTGAAATGTGATATGTTGTGGGATGAAATGCCAGATAAGGCCCCTCCCAGTCTTGACTTCTAAGTTTCCATGACTGTGTGAGAACTTGACGATTAGATTGAAAAGAGGGCCATTGTGTCTCTATACAAATATGAGTTCAGGTTGTCTGGGTGGGAGGAAATGGACCAGAATGAAATGGAATGGAATGTCATGACATGAAATGGAATGAGATGGGATGGGATGGGACATAATGAGATGGGATGGGACAGGACAGAACTGGACAGGACAGGATGGGATGAAATGGGGCAGGATGTAATGGGTGGGACGAGATAAGATAGCATGGGACAATATGGGGTGAGATGGGATGGGATGGAATGGGACATAGATGGGATGAAAGATCTCTGCCTCAGGTTTTCTCATGGACTGACTACTACTTCTCATTTATATGTCAACTCAAATACTAAATCCTTAGACTTTTCTGAGTTACACAGTATGAAACATTCTCCACTGTTATCCCATTCATGTTGTAGCTTCATAAAATTTATCATGATATAAAATAATTTTTATCTGTTTATTCTTTTATTTTATTTTATTTTATTTTGAGATGGAGTCTTGCTCTGTCACCCAAGCTAGAGTGCAGTGGCGCAATCTTGGTTCACTACAACCTCCGCCTCTTGGTTCAAGTGATTTTCCTGCCTCAGCCTCCCAAGTAGCTGGAACTACAGGTGCACACCTCCATGGCAGGCTAATTTTTGTATTTTTAGTAGAGACGGAGTTTCACCATATTGGCCAGGCTGGTCTTGAACTCCTGACCTTGTGATCCACCCACTTCAGCCTCTCAAAGTGCTGGGATTACAGACATGAGCCACTGCGCCCAGCCACTTTGTTTCTTGTTTAACAGCTGTACCCCTCCTATTATAAAGTCCATGTGAGCAGGAAAGTTTTCTGTCTTCCTTACCTCTGTGGGTGAATAGATGAATAAACACATGAATTAAAAGACAGAGCATAGGCTTTGAGGTAAGACAATCTTGGATTCAAATTGGCTGACTGGGTAACCTGAAGAGAATTACTAAATTCCTCTTTGCCTTAACTTTCTTAGTGTTGAAATGCAAATAGTAATTGCTGCCTTGGAGTTACTGCAAAGATGAAAAAAAAAGGCAACCAGGACAGTAAAGTGCCTGCTACTGTCAACAAATATCAGCTCTCAATTCAGTTCAGAGGAGAAATGCACTTGGCCAAAGAAACGGGAAATTAAAACAGGACTTCAACTGTGTCCTCCTACCTGAAAGCAGGTTCTGCAGTGGTGTCGAAGCGTGCACGAGAGTGGGTTAACATAGCAGTTGTGATGCAGCCCAGCTGTCTCACCAGTTCCTTGCCCTTTTTCTTCTTTGAATGACTGGGACTCCATCTGCAGTCCTTCCAGCCGTGTGCCGTGTCCTGGGGGCGGTATAAGAAGGGACTTGCTGTTTGGGGACATCTGTTTTGAGCTTCTTGCCCAAGCATTACCCACCCCTGAGAATCAGCACCCCCAGACTGTTTGACCAGCCTCCTTTCCCTCCTTTCCCTCATCTGCTCCCAATTCCCACCAGCTGGCCTTGCTATGATGAGGTGGCATCGCCAGCCAGGCAAGATGATGCCACTGGATTTCTTTAGATTTTTTTCCGGAAGGAACCAGGCCAGGGAGAGAAGGGGAGAGAGCCCCCTCGGTCTTGCTCAATGTCTTTTTCATTGCTCAACAACTTGCCCAATGTAAATGGGGGAGCCACAATTCTAACTCAGGCACAACTCATCCCAAGGCCTCTAGTCCTTGGCCATACCATGCTGGGTTTGGGAATGGATAAACACATACATTCCTGGCATGCAGTATAGGTGCAAGAAAGGGTTAATGGGTGGATGAAAATAAGGATGGTAGAGGAAGAGGAAAAGAGGGAGAGGCAGTGGCAAGTATTCGAGATATCTGGGCCTAAGATGTGAAAAGAATTGAGACCTTACACAAAATCAGGATGCTTCCTCAGTCCTGTGGTGTGGCATCTTGAACAACTGGGTCAGTAGAAGAGGTGGGAAGTCTTCATTTGTAGCTAGCCAGCCACATTTCAGAAATCTCTTTCTCTCCCATCAGTCCTACCTCCTGCACTAAGCGAGGGGCGGCGGGCAGGGTGGGGGTGGCAAGTGGGGGGGGGCCATCATTCCCCACAGCTGACACGTCTTTACCTGATGCTCCTTAATCCCCTTCAGTTGCAAGGATGATGCCCCGAGCCCCTACCTGTGGCAGACACTCACTAAATATGCAGTTTATCCTGGAGGTATTATTCTCTTCTAATGGTTCTTTAGAGGTCCTAATAACTGACCAAAGTTCAAAGTAAGACATGAGGAAGATGCTTTCCCAGAGGTCCTAGGACTCCTAGAGTGTCCCTGAAAGAAATCTCTTTCTTTTTTTTTAACTTAAGGTAGAATTAGTAAGGGTATTTTGTTATTGGACTGGCTCTAATTGGTTGTTAACAATAATACAGAAAAATTGAGCTGTACTCTTCCCTGTGCTGCCTTTGCCAGGAGGCCATCTGGAGATAAAGTGAGACTGTGCAGTCCCCAGAGTCCCTGTACCATGCCTGGTCAGGCAGCAATGGCAGACGGAGGAGACAGATAGAGGAAAAGGCAGTCTCATCCTTCACTTGGGGTCTATGGATGAGCAGACGTGCCTGGTCTATTCTCTTCGGAATTGCCCCCAGACATCATGCAGAGTCCAAGAGATCATCTCAGAGGTTCCAGAGAAGTAAACAGTGAGACAGAAAGACCACTGGCCCAAGAAGTAGGAGACACAAGTACTCAGTCCTGCATGCCCTGGGTAAATCACTTCTTTAGTCTGAGACTCAGTTTCCATTTAGAAAGTAAAGAGTCTTTTAAGGTTGCTTTCTGCTCTCAAATCCTGTTATGCACTGATTGGTCTTCGAACTGTCCTGTGACCATTCCCAATCCTAGGAGGAAGAAGAGTGACAGGGAATACATTGAATCTAGAATCTCTGGCCCAGACATGAGGTCTAGCTCTCCTGAGATCCCTCTGCCCTTGGAGGCTTGGTTCTGTGCCAGGACAGAGGCCTAAAAACCTTATCCAGAAAGGGGAATTTCTGGCTCAGTCTAGCTGCCACAAAGATCCTCCAGCAGATGGAAGCTCAAACGCAAAAACTCAGCACCTCCTTAAGGTCTTCCTTGATGTTTCCCCTTTCTGTTCCACTACCTCCTACTATTTCTGTCTTTCCCTTTACCCTCTAATAGTACTGAACTTATAGGAGATACCATGCTCCATGCTTTCTGCCCATCCTCAATTTTGGTCCATTCAAACACCCCTGCCCAAGAACATCTTTCCACTTTCCTGCCATAGCCAATGCCTACTCAGCCATCAAGACTGCTGGCAGGCCACCTCCTTCATGAAGCCTTTCCTTTTACTGTCCCTCAATTCAGGCTAGACTAAATGCCTCTCTCCATCAGCATTTAGCTATAAGAAACAGAGCCACTCCTAGTTGTAAGGAGCCTGGGAAACATAGCTTTTGCTTTCCAGCTTCAGCAGCACACAAAGAAACAGCAAGAGAAAATGGAGAGGAGGCTGAGGGTTGGTCCACCATTTCTCATTTCCCATTTCTGGCTGTGTCTGCACACTGCACAGTGCATAGCATTGCAGTTACAAGGCCAGGTTATAAGCACCCATAGGGTGGGACTGGAGACCGGGGCAGGGTGGGAAAGGAAGCCAACCTCAGAGTGAAATGTCTGAGTCAAGAGGAAGAAGAGCTGAGGGCAACAAAGTCCAGGGGTTGGCCTGAAGAGAGAGTAAAGTAGCATGAAGGAGAAGGCCACTGACTGAGACAAGGGATTCCAAGGTGAGGGGAATCAGGATGGTCTTGAACTTTAACATCTTGTTCATAGCAGAAAATGAGACAAAGAGGAAGTCATTGAGTCACTGAGCCAGCTCTTGAATGTTTTAATGATTAGAAGAAGGTGACCAGGAAGTCACTGAATGAGAAGTGAAAGGGAGTGGAATTGCTATCAACACAGGAGGATGAAATCTCCCTTCTCCAACCCGAGGATGGGAGCTGTGGGGAATAGGCAGCCTCTCCCTGAGAGGAACCCTGGAAAGCAGGGTCCTCTGGGGAGAGTGAGGTTCTCTGTGGGGCAGGAGACTGGGAAGAAGGGGAGGGCTTATTACCATAGAATTAGGGCCCCTGAGGGCACACATAGGGAGGAGAGCCATTCCTTGGACACTGCAGGATTAGGAACTATGTACAAGAAAGAAGAAGAGCCAGGCGTGGTGGCTCATGCCTGTAATCTCAGCATTTTGGGTGGCCAAGGTGGGTGGATCACAAGGTCAGCAGATCAAAACCATCCAGACTAACATGGTGAAACCCATCTCTACTAAAAATACAAAAAATTAGCCAGGCGTGGTAGCACACACCTGTCGTCCCAGCTACTCAGGAGGCTAAGGCAGGTGAATCACTTGAACCCAGGAGGTGGAGGCTGCAGTGAGCAGAGATCATGCCGCTGCACTCCAGCCTGGGTGACAGAGCGAGATTCCATCTCAAAAAAAAAAAAAAAAAAAAAAAGGTGGCGGGGAGGTGGGGAAAGAGAAGGAAGAAGGGAATGATGATAGGGAGAACTTGCTGTTCCTTCTGCTACAACACAAAGTCGAGGAAAAGACTCATTCCAAGTGTCATTGCCTTGGCACAAGGCATATCTTTCCCAGAGCTGATGGAGGCCCTGGCAGGTAGCTCAGACAGGCAGTGATGGGCATGGCCTTGGAGGACAGTGAGTGTGGGGGAATGGGGGCTTTCCTATGGCACATAGGACCACTGTGCAGGTCACTAAGACTGTTGCAGTTTTTAGGAGCTGTGAGAAGGACACTTTAGGATGTGCAGAGCAGCACCCTGGGCCCTGGATGGTACCCAGAGGCAGGGAGCATGGAGCTGACACTCTCAGTGCACTCTGGCACTGCTCTGAAGGGAAGGAGGTAATAGAAACCCACCACACTGCTTATATCTTCCCAGCCCAGCTGCTAGGAAGGCTTGGAAATCATCACTGAGCCTCCATCAGGGGTGTTCCCTCGACTTGACCTTCCGGAAACTGAACCAAAGAGAAGAGGATGCCGCTACCTCCACCTCCACCTCCATCAGCAGCACTTATTGGGAATATTTGCCCTTTAGGAAAGCCTCATGGCAACCCAGAATCTTTTTAGGCCTTAAAGAAGAATACGGTAATGGTAATGTTTCTGAAAATTTGGCAAAGAAATGGAGATATTTTAAAACAAAGAGTTGTTCCTGGAGATTCCTTCCTAGACAACCACTTTCTCCCCCAACTCCTAAAGTAATTTAAAACAAAGAAATAAAAGCAAAGACATAAGGAACAAATCTGATCAAAGACTGCTTTATCAAAATCACGGATACGGCATCCAGGAGAGAGAAAGCATGGCCTCCTGAGGAAGCCCATGCCATTTCTGGACAGCTGTTACGCAGAGAAATATCCATCAAAATACTGAGCTCCAAGCTCTGTGAAAGTAAGGTTCTTTCTTGTTCGCCATCATATTCCCAGAACTTAGAATGGCAAGTGTTAAACAATAACTATTCAAAAACTATTTGTTAAATTAACTAATTACAACAACCCAATTAATAGCCTTTCCATCCATTGGTCCTTGGGACCACACCAAAACAGGTGCAATCTGTGTTTTATGTCCCATTTGAGAACACCCAGGAATCTCCCCAGCCTATATGCCATATGTAGCATTTTACTGTCCCTCAATTCAGGCTAGATTATGTACCTCTCTCCATCAGAGTTTAGCTATAAGAAACAGAGCCAGTCTTACTGCAAGGAGTCTGGGAAACATAGCAGACAATATTGTCTGAACTCTGGGAATACATCAGAAGCAGAACCTGAACAAAAGACTTAATGCATGTAATACATAAGGGATGCCATCATGGAAAATAAATGAGGGATAAGGAGGATGTAGTGGATTGAGTTACATCCTCCAAAAAGGTGTGTCCTCGCGCCCAGTGCCTGTGAATGTGACCTCTTTTAGAAATAGGGTCTTTGCAGATGTAATTAGTTAAGAATCTCATAAAAAGTCATACATCTTTATGAAGTGAAATCATAAAGGATTTATGCCAGCCCTAAATCCAATGACTGGTGTCCTTATAAGAGAAAATAGAGAGAGTTGTGGCACACAGAGACAGAGGAGACGTGTGAAGACCTGGGCAGATAGAGGCTGATGTTGGGGTTATGCTGCCACAAGTCAAAAAAGACCAGGAGCCGACAGAAGCTTGGAGATAAAACAGAAAATTCTCTCCTAGAGCCTTCAGAGGAAGTATGGCCCTGCAGATACCTTGACTTCAGACTTCTGGCCTCCAGAACTGTGGGAGAATTAATTTCTGCTGTTTTAAACCATCAATCTTGTGGTATTTTGTGGCAGCAGTTCTAGGAAACCAATACAGGGCATGAAACTCATTAGGAGAAAAAGCCGATATAAACTGCACCATCAACTGGCTACAACTGAGGCTAACTGGTGCTTGATCACCACCGGCCTCCATCCCCCTTCATCATGGATGGCCCCATGAGGTGTCACACCCCCTGCACTTCTGGGCTGCTCATGTGAGAGCTTTAGCATGTTACCCTGGGCATCCCAGAGGAATCCTAGAACCGGAAACAAAAGAGAGGAGACTGATCCCAAGACAAGATCTTATTAGGTTGCAATGGCTTGAATTGAAGCTCGTGGGAAGTTGTGCAGAGTATTGGCTGCTGGGACAAGAGCAGAGGCGGAGAGGATTAGAAGTCGTGCACAGGCTGGATCCAATACACCACAGAACTCCAGAACTGCTGTTTATTTAGGTTCTATGAGAGTTCCCATCGCAGCCACCTTATAAAATGAGCATCTGCCTCTTTCTACCAAGGAGGAACTGGGGCTCAAAGAGGCCAGGTGACTTGCCCTTGATCATGCAGTTTGTAAATAGCACAGCTGAGATTTAAACCCAGTAACTGGGACTGCAAAGCTTGTGCCCTCTCCACTATGCTATGGCTCTGGGATGGAAACAAGTCCGTTCTTCTAATGTGAGACTCCACCCCTCTTTGCTGGTCACTGGAGCTTCCCTTTGGATCCAGTCCTCCGTAATCAGGCAGATGTTCAGCATGCAGTCCCAGCTGCAGATCAGGTGGCTGCTCCAATGACGTCACTTCCAGCTGTAGGCATCCCTGTGGGCCTAGGAGAGCCACAGCTCCTCACATTCACATGCTTCATAGTTAATAAATAAATAAATAAATAAATAAATAAATAAACAGTTTTAAAGACACAAAACCCATATATTGATTGAGTATTCTTGTACACAGCTCTGAGCTAGGAGATAAAAGTGGTGAACAAGGCAGGTACATACAAATCCCTTGCGGAGTTCACAGATGAGGAGGGACAAATAATCAATTAACTCTGCAGTGAGAATCACTCATCTGCTCAGAACTGTCCAGGGGCTACCATCGCACCCTTTCTAAAGCACATCTCTGATGATGGCACTTCCTAGCTCAGGAACTTTCATCATTTCCATTGTCCTAGCAGAGGCTCTCAAAGTGTGCATCAGAATCAGCTGGAGGGCTTAGTATGATGCAGATTGCTGGCCCCACCCCAAGGGATCCTCATGGGTGGACCCAAACCAATCACCTTTAACCAGTCCCCATAGGAGGCTGATGCTGCTGGTCCTGCATCCCTGCTCCAAAAACACTAGCTTCATAAATTAACAAATATGCGAGCCCTTTAAGGTCCTTGGAAAGCAGGGCCCACCCAGCCTCATCACTCACCCTTAACTCTCACCTCCCATCTTCCAGACACACTGAACACACCTCCCCTGCCTGGGCACAACCAGTGCTCCCCTGTCTTCCGGCCTTTTCCCTGTCCCAGCTCTTTCCGGTCTGCTTGGCAAACTCCTGGCAATCATTCAAGATCCAGCTAAATGCTACGTCCTCTGAGAAGCCTCCTCCTCTCCCCAAGCAGAATTAGATACCCCTCCTCTGTATTTTCATAGCACTCCATACTTAACTATAACTCACAGCACACATGATATGTTAAAATAATGTTTGCATTCATCTCCTGTGCTTGACTGTAAGACGTAGAGCTAACACTTTTTAAGTACTCACAATAATGACAAACACTTGACATTCTTAATGTATCTAAAGCACACAGAAACCCCAGAGATGGACATTTTTGTTGTCTCTCTTTTAAAGATGATAAAATGAAGACACGGAAAGGTTAAGTAATTTGCCCAAAACCACCTAGCCAGTGAGTGGTGGATCTGAGATCTACTCCACATAAGTGGGTTCACCCTATGGCCTCCTTAGGCTTATATGGTCCAATGTAGCAACCACTGGCCACATGTGGCTACTGAGCCCTTGAAATGTGGCTGGTGCAACAGAGGAGCTACATTCTTTTTATTTTAATTATTTTAAATATAAATTTAAAAACAAAGACACAAGTCAGTTATTGGAAAACTTTCAAGAATGTTTGAAACAACCTGGGTTGTTGTGAATGTACTTTTTTTGCTGTCAATTTTATGAAATTTAAGTACAATTCAAGTAATTTCAATGAGAAGTTAGAGTCCAAATAGAGATGTGTTAAATGCATAAAATATATACCAGATTTCAAAGGCTTCATATAAAAAAGGAACAGAAAGTGTTGCCTATTTTTATATTGACTACATGTTGAAATGATAATATTTTGGATAGTGTGGGTTAAATAATATACATTATTAAAATTAGTTTTCCCCATTTCTTTTACTTTTTTCAGTATGGCTGCTAGAAAAGTTAAAATTACGTCCATGACTTACATTTCTATTGGACAGTGGTGCTCTCTATTATGAGATCCTGAAAAGCCAGAGCTTGTCTTACAAGCCCAGATTGGTGGGCTGAGGTTGAGAAGGGGCTGCAGGAAGGCTCAGTGGGACTTTCTCCAAGCCCGGAAGTTGCAGGCCAGCTTCTAGCTCCCAGAATCCTCCAGCAGCATTAAATCTTCCCTGGAATAATGCAAGTCCAGGGCTTTGCCAGCCAGCAGCTGACTACCTGGAAGGCACTGCTATTTATAGATGATGCCATCCACGGGAAGTAATAGTCCCTCGGAATTCTCAGAAGAGTTTGCCTTTCGATTAGGGCCCAGCCTAGTTAGGAAAGCAAAGACCAATTTGTGAGTATTTTTAGGCCATTCGCTGTACAGTCGGAAATGCTGAAATTCGAATCTGTTTTCCCCTAGGAAGCTGAGCACAGCTGCAAAGTCAAAAGTGGGCTTTTACACAAGGAAAAATAATTAGCTTCCCTGTTAACAGGCTCCATGGAGGAAGTTAGTGCATGAGTCTGTCTAAAGGAGGGAGGGCTGATGCGGGTGCTGGGGACAGATCTCTCAGAAGTTAATATAAGCAGCCTTTTCAAGGGAGCTCAGTGGGAGCTGCTGGAGTGATGAGATTGGATTTCCAGCTCATTCTCTTATTCTCTTGCTGGTCATTTCTGAACATTGCTTAGTGTCAAGTGAGAAAAATTACAAAATAAAAGCCACTGATAAAGTCCCCCGCCCCTCCCTGCTCCTAAAAAACTTGAAATTCTCTTGGTTCAGAGGCATTGATTTGTAATCCTGTGTCTCCATGCAAAGAATCAGAGATAGGTGGCCTCTGGTATTTTCCTTTTCATCAAAACTGTGTTCAGTATATTTCAGTGAAAGATGCAACTTAGTAGGAAGTGACTCGTCTTCCACTGTGATCAGTGAAGGGCAGCACTTCCCCCCGTGATGGGACTCACTAAGAGCCACAGCCAACAGGAAAGCACCAACTTCCGGTCTGGAGACCC
This sequence comes from Rhinopithecus bieti, assembly GCF_001698545.2. Lineage (NCBI taxonomy): Eukaryota > Metazoa > Chordata > Mammalia > Primates > Cercopithecidae > Rhinopithecus > Rhinopithecus bieti. Next base: position 1,074,975 of record NW_016827507.1, read on the forward strand.
TTTTGCTGATTAACTATTCTTGGACACAAGGCCCTGGGTCACCACATCTGGAAAGTGCAACATCTTTTAGAACAGGTGGAACCTCCTGGCATCTCTGAGACAACACCAGGTAGATGTTTCGCCTTCTTGTTTTGTCTTTTGGTCCTCATAACAGGCTCACAAGCAGGCATGGGAAACCACCCAATTGTTCCCAGAACATTGGGACAGATGTTTACAGTCTTTTAAAGTAAACATAGAAATTGACCCTCCCAGTCTTACAGCTTGAAACTTCCATTTGTCTTATCTGAGTTCCTTTCTCAGGAACCCAACCCTCAGGATCCAGATAGTATCAACAAACTGAAACTCATCAGGTCACCACATCCAGACAATGAGAAGTCAGACCCCTCATCCCTCATGATTTCCTTACTCCCTCCTTCCTGTTTGCCCACGTGTAGTTACATTTCTTCCCTGCTATATGAACCCCCAATTTTAATTGGTTGGGGAGATGGATTAGAGACTCATCTCTCATCTCCTCAGCTGCAGCATCCAAATGAAACCCTGCTCCCTGCTAATACTAATTGTCTCAGTGGTTGGCTATCCATGCCCAAGCAACAAGACCCAGACTAAACCCCTGGCATTTTAGTAACGCCTGCACACCTACACATACCTTATAATATATAAAGTACTTTACAGTCTCTGGCCACTCTGGGTGCTGGCACATGAACAAGTTCTGTGCAGGGCCTGTGGCCAGACCAGGCATGTCACCTCAAGGGGAACGTGGTGGCACCCAGGTGAAGGTGCTTGAGATCCCAAAGCCCCACAGCGGGTGTTACAGTGCTCCTTTAGTTCCACCATCTGCAAATGGTGGTGTGTTACCAGCTCAACTGGCCCCTTGCTTCATCACATGGGGCAGCTGTCCTCTGATTGTGAGGGAAAAGGGCCAGTGTGACAACCTTTCTGAGTATCCACACTCAGTGGGTCCTGAGCTCTTGTCCAGCATCCAAGAAGAATGAGGTTACATGGATGGTTGAGGGGTGGTGATGGCAGAGAATTTTATTGAGCAACGAAAACAGCTCTCAGCAGAGAGGGGAGCTGGAGAGGAGACAGGAAGGGCAGATCATCTCTCCCAAAGTCAGGTTGTCTCTTCCCCAAAGCCAGGCTATCTCCTCCTCTACCAACTGAGTCTGGGGTCTGCATGCTGATTGGTTTGTGAGTATGCACAAAAGGTTAAAGTGAAGACACCACTCAAAGGTGGCCACAACAGTGTAGAAAACCAATTAGGAAAGGGGAGGTGTATGTAAACTAGGTGAAGAGTGAGGACCAATCAGAAGAAAGCATGCCAAAAAGGAAGATGAGTTCTCAATCTGGTCCAAGGATTTATTAATAACTTGTAGTTTTACTTTCAGGCTTTAAACTGTCTTTGGCTTGGAGATGGGGTTTCAATGAGTACCCACCCCTATCTGCCTAGGCATTTAGCTGCTTCCTGTCACTATCAATATGCATCTTTGCCACAGCATTGTTAGGTATCTGCCATGATTATCCCTATTCTCAGATGAAGAAACAGGATCAGAAAGGTTCCTTGCCTTGTATGAGTCACAGAAGGAAAGGGAGTGGCAATCAGGACTAAATGCAGATTATCTATATCCAGGCTTGGGATTTCTTTCATGTGTAAAGTTTTTCTTCAGCAGACATTCAACCATCACCCATCAAGTGTCTAGAATGACCAATGACTCTGTGCCTGCCATGTGCTGTGTATTTTCTATATATTAATGCCCTGAATCCTCAAGCAACTCCATAAAAGATGTAAATCTCAGGAAAGTAAAGCAGCTTCCAGTTAACAACAGAGGATTGAAACAAGCCTTTGCCTTCTTTCCATCCTAAAATTCCACTAAAATAGTAATGGATGACATTTTTGAAAGATGACTATGAGTCACCTTACCACATATAATATTTTAGTTTATTTACCTGCATTTCCTAATTTAATGCTCACAAAATCCTACAAGGAGAGTCTATTATTCCCATTTTACAAATGAAAAAACTGAGGTAGAGAAATGCTCAATACCTTATCTAAAGATACACAGCTAAAACATAGTAGTATTTTCCAGGCATGTATCCTCAGACCTTATGCTCTTAGTCCTTACTGAAGCAGGATATTTCCCTGACCCCTTTGCAGAATTTGCAACAGGGGTGCCTTGTGTACCCAGTCCACAGTTTTCAGCTCCTCACAGGAGACAGCATGTGAGGAAACAAGGCAGGAAATGGAGTGCATGAATGCTGGAACCAGCCAGCTGCTCTGGTACCAGCAGGAGTGAACTCCACTCACTTGGACCCACTGCACTCTACCTCTCGTGGGAGGGAGTGTGCAGCTGAGTGCGTGCAGGAGCTGGGGTGAACACTTTTGAGCACCAGTAGGAAAACTTTGTGCAGGCCCCACAGCAGTGTCTGAAGGGGTGCCCACAACCCCTGAAGCTGCAGAGGGAGTATTACAATGCTCTTTTAGCTCTGCCATCCATGGATAGCTTAAGTGGCCCCTTAACAGCTCAATGGGCCCTCTGCCTTTTTGCGTGAGGCAATTACCTTCTGCCAGTGAGGTCAAAGTGTCAGTGTGACAGCCTTTTGTATCTACACTTGTGCCTCCCAAGCTCTTGTCCAGCAACCAGGAAAAATGAGGTCACATGAATGAATTGAAGAATGGTAAATGCAGGGGATTTTATTGCCAACAAAAGTGGCTGTCAGTGGGAAGGGGAGCTGAAAAGGGGATGTGGCAGGAAGGCAATCTTCCCCTAAGTCCAGCCAACTCTGGCCAGATTCTTCTCCGAAATTATATTGTGAAGCTGTCCCTCTGAAGTCGGGCTGCTTCTCTCCAATGTCCAGCTATAGTCTCTGACGTCCAGCTGCTTCTCCTTTCTGCTGACTAAGTCTGGGGTTTTTATAGGCACAGGATGGGGGGCAGGGAAGGGCCATGGGTGGTTTTGGAAAAGGCAATGTTTGAGCAGGAAAACAGGGATTTAAGTTCTCACTCTGGGCCATAGTCTCAAGCTTTTCAACTTAAGAGTGGGGCTTCTCCAGGGAACCACCCCTGTCTGCCCAGAATTTCTCTGTCCCTTGTCCCTATCATTATGACTATAAACAGGTAAAAAGTATTTAGACTCACAATGAAGATAGTACCTGTAGAAAATCCATTAGCAGTTGAGGGAGTTCATCCACATTCTGAGAAACATACAGAGAATGGCAATTGATGTCACAAAGTAGACAGAGCCCCAGCTTTGTGTGTTAGCATAGTGAGGTGAACATGAAAAAGTCATATCTTGTAACAAAAAACTCTGGAGAAGTCCAGGACTTGGGAGTACTCAGTGAGACCAAGAGCAACACCAATATAGGGATCTGGGACCAGGGGAAGTTGCTGGAAAACTGAACCTAAAATAGCTTCTCTTCTTCCCCAGCTACATCTCTAGTTGGCCAAGTGTATAACACACCTCCACTGCAGGCAGAACATCCATCCAAGGTGTTCTTTTTAACTAAAGACATTAAGTTATTTCCTTAAACACATACACACACACACACACACACACACACACACACACACACACACACACAAGATCCCTAGTTGGGAATTTGGGATTCCCCGAACACAGTAGCTCAAAATATAAAGAGCTGAAAAATATGAAAGAAAAGAGACATAGTGACATGGTCTAATAATTTACTAACATATTGTCACATTTGAAAATACCACCATAAAGAAAAGTTCTTAAAAACTCATAGAGAAACATTTTCATTTTAAGATGCCAGAGTGAATAAATTTCTGGCACTTTCCCCTTCCAAAATAACAAGAAAACTAAAAAAAAAAAAAAAAAAAAAAAAAAAACTTTTTTTTTTTAAAACCCTCTAAAGGAAGAGGGGTGGGAAAAGGAAAAAAAAAAAAAAAAAAAAAGCTATGTATTTCTTAACACACTCTATAGGAAGATGGATGGCAGAAGGAAGAAAGCAAAGCACTTAGCAGAGAGAATGTTTCAACCCCAAGTGCCTATAAGAAGAGGAAGCCATCCAATTCACCCCTCCAGGAACACAGAACGTTTCTAACTCTCACTGGAAACTGAGAGTACCATGTACCACTGAAGGCAGTAGTAGATAGGTGGAATGAAAAGCCAGACACAGAAGTGTGGTCAAAAAGTTTGAATAACAATTTCAACACCCAGGTCTCCATCCTGACCCAAGGCATCATAGGTGTATTGTTCTGGAGTACTAAGTTGAGTATTGAGTCTGTACACAGGTAAAAGTCTAGATATGTAAATAGGGGAAGGGAATCTTGATTTAAGTATCTTTCTAGAGAACAATAAGCCTGTACCAGGAAAAGACCTACAAATCCCTAATGATTTAGCATCATCTGGCCTCACACTGCTCTGCAGTGGAGCCCACCAGTGCGCTCACAGCTTGCTTCCAGTTTTTAGCATCTTAATTATTAGTATGAACAGACAATTGAGAAGTACTAAAAATTTGGAGAAATTATCCTACTTGCAGAAGAAACCTGAACAAAGAACAAAGAATACAGAGGCAACAGAATTAATGCAGAAAGCATAAAAAAAACTTCAAAGAAAATGCAATTAATATCCTCAGAGAAATAACCGGAGATGTTATAATCCATAAAACAAGAAAAATGCATTCATTAAAAAGTACATTTATATAGCAAGTGAGAGTTCTTGGAAATTAAAATATGATGACTAAATTTTGTTAAAATTCAAAATAAGTGCATAAAATAAAGTCAAGAAATTTTCCCTGAAAGTAGAATAAAAAGATAAGCAATGAACAATAGAAGAGGAAAGATGAGAAAATTAGAAGATCAATCCAGGGGGTTGAACATCTTACTAATAACAATTTTCAAAGAGATCAGAGAAAATAAAGGGGAGGACATTTTCACAGAAAAAAATATGCAAGAATATTTCCTAGAATGGACGTACACAAGTTTTCTCTGAGTAATAAGTAAAAAAGAAATTTAAAAAGTTCAAAGCCTCAAACCAAAGCACACATATCACTGTGAAATTCAGAACAAAAGAAAATCTGAAATGCTTCTGTAGGGGAAATACATATATATGTGAAAATATGAATGGCAGTTGGGCTTTTCAACAGGAACATAGGGAGCTATGAAAATGGTGCAATTACTTCAAAATTCTAAGGGAAAATGATTGACACTTTAAACATCTATAGCCATCCAGATTGTAAATCAAGTGTGAGCATACAGCAAACATTTGTTTTAACATGTTAAGTTTCAAAAATACAATTTCTACTTACTTTACTTCTTCTCAGGAAGCTACTGCAGGAGGTATTTCAACAAAACTGAGAGGTAAACCAAGGAACAGAGAAACCACTGCAGGAGTGGAGTGAAGGGAACACCAAGGATCATGGTTCATGAATGTCTAGGACCACAACTGAGGAGCATATTTAGAGAGCAGTTAGTCCCATATAGCAACAGGAGGATGGAGGCACCAAGAATTTCTAGGAGAAAATTTAGAATGCATAAAGTATTTGACATGTTTGACCATGTGAAAAGCTGATTCTGTATAATAGAGTTGTTATAGGGTGTGAGAAAACAGTCCAATGATAAGAGCAAACACATAAATAATGCTTACTATTTTCCAGGCCCTGGTTCTTATCAATTTACATATGTAAAACTAAGTAAATAACAAAACATAGGCAGTTGTTAATTCCAGGAAAACTAAAACTTAAGAAAAAATTGTATTTACTGCATACTACTAGGCTCAGCTGTGAAAAATCTGTATATAATCTGTGTATAATTATAATAATAAAACCATTTAACATAAATTTGAATTTAAAATGTGACATTACTCTATTGAGAGGATAAAGTAACTAAGTTGAGAAAAACCATAATTCCTCCCTTACCACAGAGGAAATCAGTAGAAAATGCCTAAAATCTGGCCTAATAAATAAACATAAATGTAGAATTATAAAGTTACCTATTAGAAGTAATGACTAAAAGAGTTCAAAGGGATGACCTGTGAAGCTGTGAATGGGTTTTGTCATAAGCTTTGTAGTGCTCTAGTAAATTCCACTGGTTCTTTGCCCAGGTCCCCTTTCCTGAGGGCATGTACCTAACCCCCAGGGTTGTAACAGTGGCCACTAATGCTCACAACTGCACCCTTTTTCAGAAAATTTTACTCAACCAACAGGATTAGCATTATCTGGAAATATCTAGGAAGCTATGCCTTCTCTCTGAGAATAGCCACAAGGTAATGACAGCCTGATATGGAATTTTCAAAAGCCTATCATCACCTTTTCTTCAAGATGGAAAAATTGTGGGGTGCCAGTTATGCTTCAGGGCTCCCCATGTGATAAGACTATGTTTATACTTCAGCTGAGGCCACCTCTTTGCTTTGTTTTCCCCCTTCCCTATCCTGCTTCCTTCACTTCCTAATGGATTTCTCCTGAGTATGGTACCTTGATGACTCACTTGCGCACAAATCCCTGTCTTAGACTTGGTTTCTAAGGAATCCATCCTCAAGCAATTGGTACTGTGGTTCTATGAAGCTAAGGATGGAGGTGGACTACTTTCCAGCTGCTAGCAGTGTGACTCCAATCACTGGTAGTGTTTTGCTAGCAGACACACTTTAGAATCTTGAACTATAAGATTTCCCTTAATCCATAGGGCCTGCAGAAGTGGCCTACCTTCCCTCCCCTTTTAGACAGTGTTCCCACTCCATTGACCACTATACTGAAATCTCAGCGAAGACCTAGTCCTACCTTTCTTCCTGGCCACCAGACAAAGAATAGAGACCAAATCTCAGCTTGGCTTTGGTGGCTATGTTCTGCCTACTGAGCAAAGCTAGGTATTGTACACCAAAGAAGCTGCAGTACCTGTTCATTCACTTACATGGACAGAAAAGTAACCAGAGGAAGGATAGACATAAAGCCGGGCTAAATGGTTTGGCTGGTTTGTCAATGACCTGAAAGGATCAAAATTAGAAGACTGGGGACAAGGAGGTGTAGGAATAAGGCACGTAGGTGGATCTAGGCAAAAGAATCTTTGCAGAGCATGTCACAAAGCCTGTCAGAGAACACCCCCACAGAAGAAGCATTACACAACTGTGGGACAGGATGACTTAACCAGGACATGTCCCTGGCCTCTGTCATTGGCTACCCTAGTTCTACACAACAAACATGTGCATAAACAGAGTAGCCATGGTGGAAAGGAGGGGGCATGCATGGGCTTCCTCTCCCCAAGCATTATCCAGCCACTGACACACTGAAAGACTGACTTCAAACAACATAGACTGATGCTGAGTCCCTGATATGGTACCAACAAGACTTTGGATGGTTGTTTGCATCACAGTCCCCTCTAGTCTGTAAAGGATGGCAATATACCCTGCCTAGGATGGACTCAGGTGTTGATTATGGGTCTGCTGTTCCCACCACACAGCCTTAGCACCACTATCTGAGGACTCATAGGGTGTCTGATCTTCTGACCTGGGATTCCCTGCATAACATTGCCTCAGACCAAGGGACACACTGTGTAGCAGAGTAAGTATAGTGCTAGCATGACGTGGAAGCCACTGGACCTATTATATGCCATATGCCATACCATCCAGAAGCTCCAGGTCTGAATGGCCAAAAGAATGGCCTCTTGAAGGAACAGCTAAGGCACCAGCTTGGAGATGACATCCTGTAGGGATGGGATGATACACTTAAACCAGTGGCCATTGCATGGGCATGTGCCCAAAAGTAGTTAAAATATACGGGTGTGGGAATCCATATATGGGACCAAGTGGAAGAAGTAGGAGTGGCCTATCCAGTATCGCTCTCAGTAACCCACTTGAGGAATTTGGACTTCTGATCCTTGCAACTTTGAGCTCTATGAGATGAGAGATCTTGGCTCCCAAAATGGAGGAAGGAGAGGAGGGGATGCATCTAGCTGAGAACAGGGTAAGATTCCCCCAAATTTAAAGCTGTGGCTGTGGCCCAGTCAGCTTGAGCACCTTATAAGAGTAGACCAGTAGACCACTATGGCTTTACCACACTAGTAGGGGTCATTTGTCCTGACCAGCATGAGGAGGAGGTAGTCCTGCTCCCACAAGATGGTGCCAGAAGGAATACAGATGGCACACAGGTGATCTGCTTGGCAACTCTTGCCTCTCCCATGTCCAGTTTTAACTGTAAATAAGCAATATAAAAACCATGGCCTGATAAGTTATGATGATGACCAGGGATTCAGCCCCCCTTCAGGGATGAAGATCTGGATCGCCCCACCCAGGAAGCCACTTAGCCCAGCAGAAGTGCTATCTGAGTGAGAGGGAATCTAGAATGAAGAGAGGAGGGAGGTGATGAGTAATAGATATGGATCCAGTTGTAACAGGGGGGACTGTCATTCATCCCACTGACCCTCCTCATCTAAATTTCCCCAGAAATTATGACCCATCAGAATCCTGGAAAAGCTGTGTGTGGATGAAGTAAATATTTTGTGAAAGCCAATATACCAGGCAGAGGAAAAGGGGACTATAATAAAGGCTGGTGATGCTCTGCCTAGATCCCTGTTACTGGTCAGCATACCTATTCCTCACTGGCTAACAGCTCACAACTGCCTCTATCTAGAGAGAATTGACTTCAGATGGCAAGAATTGTTGCACCTGGTAATACCTGGGCGTTCATTCTCCCCACCCCCACCCCAGCCACACACACATGGGAAGGTACCAGCCAAGGATTGGGATGCAGAGATACTTGCCTCCAGGAAGGACAGCTCTCTGGGCACTTCTGATCTCTCCATGGGATCAGGCTGAAGCTGGACTTCAGCTGAAACCACTTGCCTCTCTCCTTCCCTCACTTCCTGGAGGGTTTTTCTGGAGGTCACTTTTCAGTAAATCACCCCATAAAATCCCTTTCTCAAGTTGTGCTTCTAGAGAGTTCTATAGAACTTAAAGACTCTTTGACTTTTGAAACTGTCTATAGCAATTCTTCAATTGCAATAATACCTTTCTAAGATAATAAGAGCTTCCAG